>NW_021703777.1:17160326-17197364 GCF_005190385.1 Monodon monoceros
GCCACGGCCAAAAAAAAAAAAGACTTTAGTCATTAAGGGAAAGGCAAATTAAAGTCATTTCACACCCATCTGATTTGCAAAAATGTCCAACCACATTTAAGAGCAATTTGACAATTTCTAATAAGGTTTAAAATGTGTTTATCCTATGGTACACATCCTTCATAACTAACGCACTGAGCACAATGTACAAGGATGTTCCACCACAGCGTTGTTAGCAATACAGAAACAATTTGGGCAACAACTATATGCCATCAACTGGAGACAGATAAATTATGGTAGTTCATATAATTGACTACTACTGCACAGTACTAAAATTAATGAATGGGAGCATCACCTACAACAGGGATTAATCACAAAATTGAGTGAAAAAAAATGAGTGAAAAATGAAAGCTGCAGAATGAGACAGTATCATGTTTAAAACATGTATGACAATACTGAAGACTAAAGGCTTTACGAATATGTGTAGTCAAAGTACGGCAATATGCATGGGAGTGATAAACACCCAATTCTGGATGTCGACTATACCGCAGGAGAGGAAAGGCAAAGTGGCCTGGAAGAGTAAGATGTTAAGATTTGACAAAATAAGTACTGGAAATTTGGGTATTCAGTATATAAATATTTTCCATATGCTTGAAATAGTTCAGAGTGACCAACAACACATATATACCTACTTAAGCTCAGAAGGTAGTTTCAATGATGAATTTGTGGGCCAGATGTCATACTAGGAATTAGGAGTCTAAGTCTGAACAATGCATGGTACTTGCCCACAAGAAGATAATCTCACAGAAGCAGATTTGGGTTCTGATTAACTGTGCTACTGCTGATTGGAGAAATCTGTTCTTTAGTAAATGGGCCTGAGACCCTTAAAAGTTAAGCGAAAGTTACCAAGGACAGTAGAAGACAAGGTTCAGATACTCACCACCGCCCTTCTTCCTCCATCTTTCCTTTAAAGAATGAAGATAATGGGGAGAGCAACAATGACAAAGAATTTGACATACAACAGAGCTGACAACTTCCACACATATGCAGAAATTCCTTTTATTATGTTAAAAATATTCCTTAATGAGCCAGCAATTATTTATGTGAAGAGTCCAGAAAACAGACTTATGACAGTATTAGCCTTATCCTTGATTAGACATTTATGAATTTATACAGAAAACATTATTCCCCAGAGTCAGTTAATGAAGGTCTAAGACGCTGTGAACTTGAAAGAGCTCCTTCCTGCTTGTCTGGCTGCTCCAATCAGACCACAAGACTTAGTTACAAGGATGGAAGTATTTTTCTCTTTTGAATTTAAAGCTTTAAAACAGTTCGGATGCTGTAAGAGAAGAAAGCAATAAACAGGTTCTGAATGATTTCTTTGAAGACCACTAAAACTTTTTTTTTTACCCTTCTCCCTCCGTAAGCCCCAAATCATTACATTCTACATTAAACAGCTAAAGAGAAAGCTCACCTCTTTCCTGCATGCATCAGTTCAAAGGCTTCGTTAATTTGGTCAAAAGGCAAATTGTGAGTCACAAATTCATCAATCTTTATTTTTTTGGACATATATTCGGACACCAACTTTGGGATGCTTTCTACACTCTTCCATCCTAAAAGAAATCATACATCTATTCATTAAGTTTTCCAACAAATCTCTACAGTATGCTTATTACTTAGTGGGTGACAAAGACATTTAAGAGAATGAATTTTTTCACGAACTAAAGAGGAATGAAAAACTTCAAAATCAGCATAGAGAGGAAGAAGAAATGCACATCTTTAATTAAGAAAAAAGTAAATGCCTTTTGAGCACTTGCCTTTTTCTGTATTAAGGTTTACTAAAATCTCATTAAATCTTAATGGAGATTTTTAAACCATACAGGATAGAACTCTAGAAGTCTCAGAATAAGCTTATTTAAGTCCACAACAGCAAAGATTTCTGTAATCGTGAAATTCAAGGAAGAAGAAAACTGATGTGATACATGACTATTTCTGTGGTTTTAATTTCAACAATAAGGATACCATTTCAGAAGAGAAAACTGAAATTGAAAAGCAGAGTAGGTGATCTTTAGTTACAGGTTACGATTTTAAACAAAATCAGATCCTTCAATTTCTCACTTGTGTTGAAAGAAGCAGTAAATCAACAAAGAAGCCTTCCCACCTTTTAAACCAGGGAGTCTTTGGACCACATTTCAAACCTCTTTTGAGCCTTTCCCAAATCTCCCTTGTGTCCTTTACCAGTTACCCTTTCCTTCCAAACTGCAGTGCTTTTTTTTTCTCCTTTAAATCTCCTGGTAACTGAGACAACCACAGCCACTGCCATTCCCTAAACTGAAACTTCTGTTTACATTTGTGAGTCATATTTTAGCAACACCCATGGGGCCCCAAGGCTCCAGCTTATTTCCCAATAAGCATGTGCTTGGATGAGGCTTCAGCGAGAGATGACTACCAAACCCCCTGGCTCAGTCTCCCGGACTAAGAACACCCTTTCAAATACAGCTATGGACCCTGAGATGATGCCCCTGAGCTGCACGTATGGCTCTGAAAGTCTGTCCTAAAATACTCAAGTGCGGCATACGTGTAGCGGTTTGGAAAAGAGGGTTTAGTCAGCTTGACATTTGCCTTGACAAATTCTGTAGTATAAGGAAGGAAAACTTTGACCAAACCCCTCATTTTTCATACTTTCCTAATCTTTTCTTTTGGCCTTGAAACAAAAGCTGGCATGAGGTAGGGGACACTTTGCTTAAACACAGATCATTAAAAACTCATGCTATTAGAGAATGGACTTGAGGACACGGGGAGGGGGAAGGGTAAGCTGGGACGAAGTAAGAGAGTGGCATGGACATATATACACTACCAAATGTAAAAAAGATAGCTTGTGGAAGCAGCCGCATAGCACAGGAGATCAGCTCTGTGCTTTGTGACCACCTAGGGGGTGGGATAGGGAGGGTGGGAGGGAGACGAAAGAGGGAGGAGATATGGGGATATATGTATATGCATAGCTGATTACTTTGTTATACAGCAGAAACTAACACACCATTGTAAAGCAATTATACTCCAATAAAGATGTTAAAAAAAAAAGAAATGCAAATTCTTGAGGAAAAAAACCCTCAAGCTATGTAATTCTCTTTCCTTAGGAGGATGGTAAGGATATAAATATATATTTTAAAAATCTATGAAAAACTTTAGATTTCATTTATTCACAACAGTTGGGATATACAAACATGGTTTTTTTTTTAAATAAACAGCTGTTTTTTTTAATAGTGTTTTTTTAGATGTTGGGGGTAGGAGTTAATTAATTAATTAATTTTTGCTGTGTTGGGTCTTCTTCTGTGCGAGGGCTTTCTCTAGTTGTGGCAAGCGGGTGCCACTCTTCATCATGGTGCGTGGGCCTCTCACTATCGTGGCCTCTCTTGTTGCGGAGCACAGGCTCCAGACGTGCAGGCTCAGTAGTTGTGGCTCATGGGCCTAGTTGCTCCGCGGCATATGGGATCCTCCCAGACCAGGGCTCGAACCCATGTCCCCTGCATTAGCAGGCAGATTCTCAACCACTGTGCCACCATGGAAGCCCCTACAAACATGTTTTGATGTCTTTTCTCTTCTCTAGCTGAGCAACCTTGAAAAAGGTGGAAACTTTCTCAGCATTCTGCTGGTAGTTAGGCAACCCCAAACAACCACATACTTTTAGGATCATACAAGGGAAAAATGATCAGTCTGGCAGCTTTTCAATTTTGTTGTAAGGTTTTGTCAAATCTAGTATTTTCAGTTTAAGACTTAGTATTGGTTACTGCTGAAATCAGTACTATTCAGACGGAAGTATGATCACATCCAGGGATCACTGCACTCCCTGGAAAAATGAGTAAAAAATGCCAATAACCTATGTTAGTCTACAACACGGCACAGGGTGGCTGATACTGTCGTTTGCTTATCCTGTAACCAGCTTCTCACTCCTGACCTACCCTCAACTATTTCATTAACAGAATATTAATATTTTTTTCAATGTGTAAGAAGTAGCCTTGTGTTTCAGGAGAAGCTGAGCACCTCCCCAGTCCCAGGGGTAAATGCTGACTGGGATTAAAATTCTGTCAATGGAAGTAACAAAAGAGAAAATGTACTCATCTCATCCACCAAATTACCTCCAAAGGCAGTGCCTTTCCACGTGCGGCCTGTTACCAGCTGGAATGGACGAGTGGCAACTTCTTCACCTGAGGCAGCTACTCCAACCACCACGCTGACGCCCCAGCCTTTGTGGCAGGCCTCCAGCGCTGCTCTCTGCAGGCAAATCACAGAGGTCAGTGCACTGTGCTGAGAATATCTGCTTCCCCAGAAACTTCCGGGGAGAGGGTGGTGGTACAGAGCTTTATTAGAAAAACGGCAACAAAATGTCCAAAGTGAGTATTTAGTAAGTTTAATTTTATTGAACAATTTTAACAGGTATTTTAAAAAATTTACGAACTTGGCCCAACACTGACACAAATTGAAAGAATAAAAAGCTTTCATTTGTTATTTTAAAAAGTAAATCTTAGCTCAAAATTCTAAAGGCTTAATAAAGGCAGCAGAGAAGTAACAGTTATACTTCTGCTGAGTGTCTACTTTGTGTCAGGTACCTACGGTTACTGTCTGCATTTTACACATAAGGAAACAGGTTTAAAGAAGTTAAGTAGTTGCTCAAGGTCACTGAGTTAGTAAGTGGACATATATCTAATTCCAAAGCCCATGTTCTCTACAGCTGCATCATTTTGCCTTTTCATTTAATGAAACATACTCTGAGATTTATGTGTACACTGAAAGGCAAAGAAACATTTCCCTTCATCTTTCCCTTGTATCATTTCCAATTTCTAGTTCATGTAGTCATTTTCCCTTCCAATAATTCTTACCAGGGAATTCAAGACTTTTCCTTTACAAAACAAAACAATTTTTGACCTTAATTAAGGAAATTACATTAAAAAAAGCAGCCCCCACCCCCCCCACCACTTGGAATGAAGCCAGGCATACTCACCATGACTTTAACGTTACCAATACACTCAAAGGAATAGTCCACTCCCCCATCAGTCATCTCAATGAGCACTTCCTGGATAGGTTTACTGAAGTCCTGGGGGTTAATACACTCAGAGGCCCCAAACTCCTTAGCCCTTGTGAATTTATCTTTATTGATGTCCACACCAATGATCCGGGATGCACCAGCCACCTTACAGCCCATGATAACTGCCAATCCAACTCCTCCCAGGCCAAAGACGGCACAAGTAGAGCCAGGCTCCACCTAATAGTAAAGATAGTCTGTAAGGTACTCATTTCACAAGAGTCAAGGAAATCATTAGGTTTCTTACTGTTTGGGCCAATTTCACTATCCCAGCAAGGCTTTGTTGTATGAAATTAGAAGGTGGACGCTAAAACCCAGGCCACCACTTACCTTGGCAGTGTTCACAGCAGCACCATAACCAGTTGAAATGCCACAACCCAGAAGGCAGACTTTATCCAAAGGGGCTAAAGGATCAATTTTAGCAACAGAGATATCAGCCACAACTGTGTATTCAGAAAATGTGCTGGTTCCCATGTAATGTAAAATTGTCTTTCCTTTACAGGTAAATCTGCTAGTGCCATCTGGCATTAATCCTTTCCCTTGAGTGACTCTAAAGAAAATAAAAAAGGAAGAAGGTAGGGTAGAATCAAGTTTCCTAAAATGCACAGGAAAAAGAAATCCATTTTAAAAATAATGACCAGTAAACAGAAGAGTGTGCTAAGACCAGAAGTCTAATTTCTAATATATTCATTAATAATTTAGCACCTTTCAGCAATGCCTTATTAGGAAAACTTCTAAAAGAATTATAATCTTACCTATCTTTTCCAGCATTCAATATGCTTCTGGATTATACTGTCAGAGTATTGAAATAATTTTAACAGGTACAATTTATGGCTCAGATGAAATGATTTTAAAATTCCATCGTAAAACTCTGTGACCAAATATAACTTCATAAAGCCAAAACCAGCATCTACACAGCAAAGATTACAAGCAACTATCCACATCAGCTGATGAAAGATGTCCACACTGGCTGATTTAGACCTTTCAGGAGGCCTATTTCAAAAGTGTAGCTCTCACCACTGATATGATACATGGTAACAAAAATTATCTTTGATATTCTAAATAGGTAATGTAACATCTTGCTCAGGAACATGGGCCCTAAAGGCAGACACACTTGTGCTCAAATCCCACGTGCTCCTGGGCAAGTGAATTAACTTTTGTGCCTTAGTTTCCTCACCAGAAAATCAGAGAAATCGATCTTTCTTAGACGTTGCTATAGAGATCAAATGAGGTTATGTAAAGCACTAGCACTGTGCCTGGCACAGAGTGCTTAATATATGTTATTTTAACAAAAATAAACACTACAATTTGATGTACATTCTTGGACAAATCCTTTGGAATACATGTGAATAAATAAATATATATAGATGAAGAAAAATGGATTGCCTCTGGATTCAAGAATAAGTACATTTCCTTTGGGAGAAAAACAAAAATATGATCAGAAATAAACAACAAATAGGTGACAAAGCTCTACCATAAATAACTTGTATCTTTATGAGAGCAAGTTAAGTTTGTTTAGCTCTGAATGTGAGAAATTGCTCCTGTCCCAGAAGAGTTTCTTGAACAAAAGGTGATATGGGATGTATTTTAAGCTTTGAAAGGACTTGTCCTTCTAAAAGGTTACAGACAGCCACAAAAAAACCTATTACCATTATTATATCTGACGTGTCAAAATTTTTTCAGACCGTGTTTGGAATTCCCTTTCAAAATAACTAGTTTTTTTCTTTTTTCGGTTCTAGCTTTTTTTTTTTTTTTTTTTTTTTGCGGTACGCGGGCCTCTCACTGTTGTGGCCTCTCCCTGTTGTGGCCTCTCCCGTTGTGGAGCACAGGCTCCAGACGCGCAGGCTCAGCGGCCATGGCTCACGGGCCCAGCCGCTCCGCGGCATGTGGGATCCTCCCAGACCAGGGCACGAACCCGTGTCCCCTGCGTCGGCAGGCAGACTCTCAACCACTGCGCCACCAGGGAAGCCCAGTTCTAGCTTTTTAACTGGATTTACGTGATAAAATAAATGGAACCTTATTTCCAAAAATAGAAACTAATTTTGTCAATGGCATTAGAAAAAAATAAACAGATCTCCCAAACACTGCTGGTGGGAGTATATCCCATGACTCAGCAATTTCAATACTAGGGAAATACCCAAGAGAAAGTTGTGTATATGTCCATCAGGAGACACACATGAAAGCTTACAGTGGCACTAATCACAACAGCTCCAAGCTGGCAGCAACGTAAATGTCCATGAACAGGAGAATGGATTAACAGTGATTATCTGGAATGGAATGTGAAAGAAACAAAAGAAAATCACTGATGCACAGAGCAACCTGGATACATCTCGAAGGAAGCCAGACAAAAGAGCACATATTGCATAATTCTGTTTATATGAAGTCCTACAGTGAAAGATATCAAAATAGTGGTTAGCTTTGAGGGAGGCAGGTGTTGACTTGTATGGGACATGAAGAACTTTGTGGGCTGCTGGAAGGGTTCTCTATCTTGATCTGGGTGATGGTTATAACTATTAGGTGTGTATATGTATAAAAATTCATGGAGCTGTACACTTAAGATTTGTATACTTTAATTACTTCATTATATGTATGTTCTACTTCAATAAAAAAGACAAAAAAGGGGCGAACAGACACAAGATCTTAAATGCCTTGAAGTTCTTTAAATGTGTTGACCTTGCTACAATCAAATAACCACCTTTTCTGTGTCAAAAGGTTATGTTCTCTTGTAGTCTTCCCAAAACCTTATGAGCTAAGTTTTATTACTTCGATTTCATGGACAATAAAATGGCTCATAAAAATGACTTCATTTAATTTCATAAGCATGTCCCTCCTTACTACATATTTTGGCAAATTTAGCCTAGTGTTATGGAAAGAGAGCGGGTTCAGCAACTCGTGAGGTGCCTCTTAACAGCTGATGATGCTGGGCACACCACTTAATTTCTGGGTCTAAATGTTCTCATCTATGAATACAGTGATAGCAGCGATAATGACAGGTTGCCCTGAAGATGGAATGAAATAATTCATGTAAAATGCCCTGTATAAACTGCCACATAATTACTTATTATCATGATATTATCATGATTAGTGTTACCTCTTGTTTTAAGAATAAAATAAAAAGATACTAACCTTATCTTCTGGCAAAGGTTCGTTTTAGGATTTAGACAAAATTTGCACTCTCCACACTGTGGGATGTAAAGTGGGATGACAGTATCACCTGGAAAACAAATGCAAGGACATTATCCTGAATAGGTAGCATCTGATTCTAAATGAATACACCAGCCCCTGCAAATTCCCATTTTTTTTTTTAATTAAAAAAAATTTATTTATTTATTTTTGGCTGCGTTGGGTCTTCGTTGCTGTGTGCAGGCTTTCTCTAGTTGCGGTAAGCGGGGGCTACTCTTCGTTGCGGTGCATGGGCTTCTCATTGTGGTGGCATTTCTTGTCGTGGAGCATGGGCTCTAGGCGCGCGGGTTTCAGTAGTTGTGGCTTGCGGGCTCTAGAGTGCAGGCTCAGTAGTTGTGGCACACGGGCTTAGCTGCTCTGGAGCATGTGGGATCTTCCTGGACCAGGGCTCGAACCCTTGTCCCTTGCACTGGCAGGCGGATTCTTAACCACTGCTCCACCAGGGAAGTCCCCCAAATTCCCATTCTTGTCAACCCATGCAGCTTTGCAAAGTTAACAACTTTAAGACCTAGAACTTTACCTACATGACATCATTCAGACACTGCCTGACTATGCAAAAAATACAAGCTTCAAATTTTTGTCTAAGTGAAACTTTTAAAACAGTAAGTGGAGAACAAGGAGGTCATGTGCTTCAAAACACTGACTCAATGCATCTTCAAAAATTCTTGCTTAATTGGGCAAAATTTGCTTTGGAGATGTACTTAAACCATTTCAGATAAATAGCAGTCTGCATAATCAGAGAGAAAGAAACTCTCAAATATTTGTGCTTTTCAGATGAGGCGTATAAAATCAATCTTGACAACTTACTTAGGCAATAACTTATTCACAAATAAACAATGTATAAGTTATCAGAAACATAATTTCCCTATAGAAATAAGCCAAAATTGTAAAATAAGTGATTCAAATACTCTCCTTACCTGCCTTCAGCTTAGTAACTCCTTCACCAACACTTTCCACAATTCCAGCACCTTCATGTCCCAAGATCACTGGAAAACTCCCTTCAGGATCAGCCCCACTCAGGGTATAGGCGTCAGTGTGGCAAACTGCAGTGGCAATAATCTAACAGGGTATTAAAGTGTCTACATGTGTGTGCATGCGATTCAGTGAGGCATAGGTGGAGGCACTTTTAATAACATTTTATTGATTAGAAGATACAGTTCTTTCATATTTTAACCTCTCTAAAATCAGCATATGCTTATACTCTATGGCATCTTAATTAGAACTGGCAGCATTTTCTTAGTGGTACTTAAAAGTAACGGTGCATTTATAGGCAATGAAACATGGTACATCTATTCTCCTTTTCGGTGCATGTTAGCAAGAGAAGGTAAACAAGGTGATGTTTTGGGCACTGTGCCGTCTGCAGGTGTGGAGAGGAACATCCCCTGTGTGCAAAAGCAGGTGGAACCCATCTCACTGCTGGCCTCCTCCTAACTGCTGGGGAATGCGATTTCTAAAAAGGTATTGGCTATTTCTGAAATACGTCAGCCTGCTTGGTCTGGGCCAAAACTCAGAGGTTTTACTGGAACCAACTCCCCTTTTAGCAGCCACACACAATTTCTACTTAAATAAGCCCTTTATCCCGATTTCTCTAGCCTTCAAGCATCTCTCACTTCTCCAAACTACCAAAAGCACAGAAAGGAAAAGTCTTGGGGGTGTCTGTATTTATGCTTCTATGCTTCTCACAAATATATCCAATTACAATGTAACATTCTTGGCTGTTTGTTAGCAGTTTCCCAAGGAAGACTGCTGAACTCAGTGTGCCCGATACGGCTCATTTTAGTACATCCGGGACCAACATTTTCTTTTCTAGTAGCAAAATCACAACCAGGCTGATTTCTGAACTTAAAGAAAAACATACACACTAGTCTAAGATTTCAGATCCCTGGGCCTGGGTTAAAAGGATCTGAAAGTTATTTGGCTCTGGCTTCTCGACCTGTTCAGTGTGACCCCTGGGAACCTGAGAATTGGAGGTGGGATGGGGGAAGTATACTCCAATTCACAGCAAAAAATGCTTATTTTTTCTAGAGGTTAGTTTTATTCAATGTTCAGTACTTTAAAGCACTGATTTTTTATGAAAACAAGTACAGAGGAGAATGCCAGAATATCCAGCTGCCTGCCTTGTGCAGTATGACTCTCTCTAGGGGTAACTTCAACTTCCCTGCCACAGCAGAGGTTGAGAAGCACTGCAGTAGTGAATCCCCTGAACCCTGGCCTTGTCTCCAAGGGTCAGTACATTTTAAAGCTCTCTTAGCAAGCTTACTTCACTTGCTTGTTGGTCTAATCAATTAGGAACCTCTTCCTAAATCTTATTTGAAGTTTCTTCTAACAATCCAAAGACCATTTCTTTCTTCTTTTGTTTCTAATGTGTCACCATAGATTTTAACTTATGGGATCAGCAGAAAGGGGAGCATCCTACCAATCCACCTGAAACCCAGACTACAGAAGATAAATTGCAGTAATCCAATGATCCATGCAGAAGGCTGCTCAGCACAACACCGAAGCTAAAAAGATGGGAGAAGACTGCTGCAAAGGTGAGAGGGATAAAATAAGAGGCTGTGATTCCAAGGCTGGATGACTTTCAATACCTTCTCCTTGACACTGTCCTTTGGGATTTCTCCTCTGCAGACCTCAGAGGACTCATCTATCCAGAGACCTAATTGTAAGCCTTTTTTCCCCAGTGCCTTGGATGTTTCGTTACCTTAATTCGAACTTCATGAGCCTTTGGGGGTGCCACCTCTATCTCCTCTATGGAGAGAGGCTTTCTAGCCTCCCAGGCAACCGCAGCCTTACATTTGATAACCTGAAATGGGGAAAACAGAGCAAGATATTTATCCTCCTGAACTAGTAACAAACTACTTATTAGTTAATTTAGATGCTGGTGAATGCTAATCTTAGAAAGTACATCACAAATTCACATATAACTCTAAGTGATATGGAGAACTGTCTGGCACGTGTTTATACTTCATATAAATGATATTCATTAAAAAGATTTAATCGAGATGACCACATGAAGTTTAATTCAGGAATTCCCTGGTAGTCCCGTGGTTAGGACTCGGCGCTTTCACAGCTGGGGCCCACTTTCAATTCCTGTTCCGGGGAAACTAAGATCCCTGCAAACCGCATGCCTCCCACCCCATAAAAAAAAATAAAGTTTCACTCATCAAATATTTAATGACCCTCTACAATGCATAAACAGGAGCTGGTTAACAATACAGGTTCCAAGAAAATCTGATTCAGTAGTCTGGTACAGGGTCCAAGGAATCTGAATGCTTAAGATGTGCCCTACGAAATTCTTTTGCTCAGGCTGGTTTAAGTAACACTGGTTTAGTGCAAAACTGCACGGTGGGAAGGAGCGTAAGGAAAAGTATCAGAATGGGGGAATTTAAAAAAACCCTACATCTATCCCTTTCAACTGTGCTATCCAACACAGTAGCCACTTGCCACGTGTGGCTTTTGGGTGCTTGAAAAATGGCCAGTCTGAACTGAGATAAGCTGTAAGTAGGAAATATACCCAGATTTTGAAGAGTTAGTATAAAAAAATTAAAATATTTCAATAATATTAAAAAAATATTGATTACATGTTGCGATAGTATTTTGACTACATTGGGTTAAGTTTTAATCCAATTTAATACCGTTTTAATGTGGCTAATAGAAAACTTAAAATTATATATGTGACTCATACTGTATTTCTATAGTATAGTGCCACTTCAGAGTCTAGTCAGTACACTCCTCCTTTACCAGAGAATGAAGTGTAATAAGGAAGGTTTTGACTCGTTCACATAATGCTTATGAAACATGTTCACAGAATAAAGATTGCACTGGGTTTATAGGAGACAGACTCGAAAGCTAACGATTACAAAAAGTGTGATTTAAAGGGATAGGCACAAAGTGCTACAGAATGCAAAATGTGGAGAAAGAGTGTAACTTTGGTTGGTGGGTTTGGGAAAGCGCCACTTTTAACTGGGATGCGGAAAGATGAGGAAGAGTTAGTTACATAAAGATAAAATATCTACATATAGAGTGACTGTGAATGGTGAATATGAAGCCCCTTATACAGTCCTTGATACAGTGTAGCTTTGCAGAAATAAGGTGGTAGTTATTAGTAGCAAGAGAACAAAGAGTAGAGGAAAAGAACTGAACTATGTAGAAGGATGAGTGGCTTGTGTTAATTGGCGAGGCTGGAAATGATCACTTTAAAAATTAAAATGTAGATATTAAATCTGATCAATCAATCTGGTAAAAAAATTCATACATTGCATTAGAATCTTTTTTCACCTCCATGTACCATAAATTTCAAAACAAAACTCCAAAGGTAAAATTCAGAATACTAACAATGAAGTCACATATTCTAGAGATCTGAAGCAACAAGAATAAATCATCCATAATCTAAGCTTTATTTAAGTCCCTTCTCCACCCTCCTAAAGCATATGTGAAAGTTTAACCTTTTCCTGTCAATTCTAAACAAAACAAAGCCCCACACTAAATCCACACGCAATTGCTCTACTTCAACATCTGAACTATCACAGGAATTATAATTTTTCACATTCTCTGCTGAAGACACTTGGTAATAAGGAAAAAAACCTGCCAACTTGTTAAATCTGAAAGATCGTTTAGAATTTACCATTTCTATTCAAGTCCAAATCTTTTTAGAAAATCTGTTTGCAAAGCATTAAAACAATCAGCAACTTTAGACGGATTAATCATATTACTCATATATTTCTGCCTTTGTTTACTGTCTAATGTGCATATCAGGAACTTGCAATAATAGTCTGTTGCACAGGGTTCGGAACCCCGGCTCACTATGTTTAGTGTTATCACTAAGCACGACAAACCACTAAGCCTCAAGTTTTTGGTCTGTAAAATGGGCTACTACCTTGCATAGCTGTTATGTGAGGATTAAAGGAGGATATGTATTAAGCTCTGGTGCCCAAGTGCTCCAAAACGTTACCGAAAGGGCCCTTAGGAGCCTTCCAAAAATACATTCCTGGGGCTTCCCTGGTGGCGCAGTGGTTGAGGGTCCGCCTGCCGATGCGGGGGGCGCGGGTTCGTGCCCCGGTCCGGGAGGATCCCGCGTGCCGTGGAGCGGCTGGGCCCGTGAGCCATGGCCGCTGGGCCTGCACAGCAGTGAGAGGCCCGCGTACCGAAAAAAAAAAAAAAAATTCCTTGGCGGCACAGTAATAGCTCAATTATGAACTACTGTCGTGAAAAACAGGCAACGTAGGGGTTAGGAGCACGGGCTCTGGCTGCAGCTTTGCCACCGAAAAGTATGGCCCCGGGCAAGTTACTTACTTGTGTGTACGCTAGGCGTGGGGGCCCCTAAGCCACCCCCAGAACACCAGGCTAGAGACCGACTCCCCCCTCACCTCCACTCTCCGGTTCTCCCCACCTCCACCCCGCTTCGGCTGTCCCAGAAAGCAACAAAAACCCTCCCACGAACGGAGCCGAAACAAAGCCTCCTCCCTCCCTTCTTGATGAACCGCTCGCCCAAAGCCCCGTTTCAGTTCCGGCAGCCGGAGGCCGTCTCAGGGCCAGGCCCCGCGCGTCTCCCCCTCACCTCCTGACTCCCCCCCCACCCCCCGGTCCCCCCGGCCAGGGGCCCGGTTCTGCTCCATGGTTTCCCTCCCTCGCTTCCTTTTCTGGACTCAGCCAGAGTAGCAGCTGACAATACCTGGCTCGCCATCTTCTCGGATTCCGGTCAGCGCGAAGCGAGGACTTGGGAAGGTCCCCACCGCAACGTAAGATCGAGGATGTGGGTGGGTCGTGCGTCCGGCGCGGTCCCGCCTGCGCCGGGGAGAGCGTGGAGGCGGGGTTTGCGGGGGCCGGGCCGTGAGGGGCGGGGCCTGGGGTGCGGCCCGCCCAACGTGCCAGCGGAGGCCCAGGTGGTCCCGCGGGGAGCTGGAGGGGTGTCAAGGAGGCTGGTTGGTGGCGGCAGCTTCGTGAGCCACGCGACAGGCACCCTGCACTATATCTGTCAGGAAAGGGTTTCCCCGTGTGACTGTAGCGTCGATAAAGCTTACAAAGGAGAGTTGTGGAAAGTGAGGCGCCAGGAATTAAATTCTCTGGAAGCATGTGAGAAGCCATGAGAGGACTGCCTCGTCTTTGTGCTCCTTCTACACACTTTGTGGGCACGTCTTGAGGGCGCAAGGCGAGTAAGATGCAGCTGTTCGAGGGAGTCTCCGTCAGCTGAGCTGTGTGAAGAAGAATAAAGGGCACGCCCCAAACGGAGGCGCCTTCAGGAAACTTCCCAGGGTCAACTTGAAAAAAAACGCGCAAGGGACGACCAGTGAGCTTATTCAGTGTCCTGCTGGGGACTGTGGCGTGGGAGACAGCCTCTCAGATAGCTCAGAAGAGTTGTCTTGGGAGGCCAATAGATATGTGATTTGGAGGAGGGAGGTCCATGTAATCCAGCGTGTTATCTCCTAGAAGGTTATTGCTAGTCCCGAGGAACAGGTATCTTAAGTGAATGATTTTCGTGCATGGGAAGGTGTGAGAATCCAGGTTCATAAAAAAGTTTCTCTTGAAATATTTCTCACTATCTAAGGGCCTGTTTTCCCAGAGCACGGAGTGCCACTTTCCTGGTCTTCACCCTGAATTCCTTTCAGGATGCACTGTAGGTCAGCGACTGCAGTGGCCAGTGACTCAGTCCTTGCAGAATTGGATGGTGGGCAACATCCTTCACTTTACACCAGGCTCCTATGCCAGCTGCTGCTGAAGGGTGAGTAGGATTTCTGATGGTGGTCTATAGGACATGGGGAGAGAACTTTGCAAGGAGGAGAAGGGGGCAGGGAAAAATCTCTGAAACATGGATGCATTTGATGTGTTTTAAGAGTGGACCAGAGTGTAGAGAGGGAGGATGAAGTATTTGCCAGTTTACTCTTAAACTCTGTTATGGATGCTGAATTTTATTAAAATGGCTCTACCGAACAGACCACTCTTCTTCCTTGCTGCTCAGTCTTTTTAATGGCTTTTTAATGGCTCCTTTCCCTCAGTATATACCTTAAGGGTCAGTGCTCCCAAAAAGTTTGTCCGAAGCCTTTCCTTTCACTCCACCCACTCATCTACACCATGGCTTTTAACTTCTATTTATATAAGGACCACTTCTAGATTATGAATCAGGATGGCTCCCAGTAAACTCCAGACTTGGGCACACAACTGCCTTCTAGACCTCTGCCTCCATTAGGATATCTCACAATTATCTCAGACTCAACTTGTCCCAGACTCATCCTGTCATCCTTTTTCCTTAAAGGTACTCTTTTTTCTGTCTTTGTGTGTATCACTGAAGGACCCAGATCTAATCATCAGACTACAGAAACCTTCCCCTTCTCCTACACCTTACCATTACATGACTAAAGGCCTATTTACCACCTTTTTACCCAATAAGTATATCATATGTGCCTTTCAACAAAAAATAACAAGGCATACTAAAAGGCAAAAAACACAGTTTGAAGAGACAGAGCAAGCATTAGAACCAGACTTTGATATTGCAGTGATGTTGACATTATCAGGAATTTAAAATAACTATGATTAATATGCTGAGGGTGCTAATGGAAAAAATAGACAATATGTAAGAACAGATGGATAATGTAAGCAGAAAGATGGAAATTCTAAGAAAGAAACAAAAAGAAATGCTAGAAATTAAAATCACTGAAATGGAAATGAAGAATGCCTTTGGTGGGCTTTTTTTTTTTTTTTTTTTGCGGTATGCGGGCCTCTCACTGTTGTGGCCTCTCCCGTTGTGGAGCACAGACTCTGGACGCGCAGGCTCAGCGGCCATGGCTCACGGGCCCAGCCACTCCGCGGCATGTGGGATCTTCCCAGACTGGGGCATGAACCCGTGTCCCCTGCATTGGCAGGCGGACTCTCAACCACTGCGCCACCAGGGAAGCTCTTTGTTAAAAAAATATATATATATTATTTATTTATTTATTTTGGCTGCATTGAGTCTTTGTTGCTGCACACAGGCTTTTCCCTAGTTGCGGCAAGCGGGGGCTACTCTTCATTCCAGTGCATGGGCTTCTCATTGCAGTGGCTTCTCTTGCGGATCACGGGCTCTAGGCACACAGTCTTCAGCAGTTGTGGCACGCGGGCTCAGTAGTTGTGGCTCGTGGGCTCTAGAGTGCAGGCTCAGTAGTTGTGGTGCAAGGGCTTAGTTGCTCCGCAGCATGTGGCATCTTCCCAGACGAGGGATCGAACCCATGTCCCGTACATTGGCAGGCGGATTCTTAACCACTGAGCCACCAGGGAAGTGCCAGTGGGTTTATTTGTAGATTGTACATAGCTGAGGAAAAGATCTATGAGGTTGAAGATATGTCAGTAGAAACTTACTAAACTGAAAAGCAAACAGAAAAAAAAACTGAAATAAATGGAAAAGAATATCTAGGAGCTATGGGATAACTACAAAAGGCATAACATATACATAATGAGAATGCCAGAAGAAGGAAGAGAAAGAAACAGGAGCAATATTTAGAGCAATAATGATTGAGAATTTCCTCAAGTTAATGTCAGACACTGAACCACAGATTAAAGAAGCTCAGAGATCACCAAGGAGGCTAATGCCAAAAAACAAAACAAAAATAAACAAATGAAAAAACTACACCTAGGCATACCATATTCAAATGACAGAAAATCAAAGATGAATAAATCTTGAAAGAAGCCAGAGGGAAAAAAGCACCTTACCAAAAGAGGAGCAAAGATAAGAATTACAACCAATTTCTCCTCAGAAATCACCTATGCAAAAACATAGTGAAGTGAAGTATATAAGTGTTGAGGGAAAAAACCTTCCAATCTAGAATTCTGTGTCCTGTGACTTTATCCTTTAAAAGTGAAGGAGAGATAAAGACTTTCTTAGACAGAGAACCATTGAGGAAATTTGTTGCCAGAAGACCTGTCTCACAAGAAGTGTTAAAAGAAGTTCTTCAGAGAGAAGGAAAGTGAGTCAGGTCAGAAACTCAGATCCAAATAGAGAAAGGAAGGGCAATAGGGAATGAATAAGTGAAGGTAGAATAAAAACTTTTATTTTTCTTTATTGATTTAACAGATAACAGTTTGTTCAAAATAATAATAGTGGGACTTCCCTGGTGGTCCAGTGGTTAAGAATCTGCCTTCCAATGCAGGGGACACGGGTTCGATCCCTGGACAGGGAACTAAGATCCCACATGCTGCAGGGCAGCTAAGCCCGTGTGCCACAACTAGAGAGCCTGTGAGCCTCAACTACTGAGCCCACATGCCACAACTGGAGAGCCTGTGTGCTGCAGCTACTGAGCCCCCACACTCTGGAGCCCATGCGCCACAACTAGAAAGAAGCCCGTTCACCGCAATGAAGAGCCTGCGTGCTGCAATGCAAGATCCTGCATGCCGCAACTAAGACCCAACGCAGCCGAATAAATAAATAGTTGAAAATAACCTAGCTCCAATTCCATCTTCTCATTAAAAAAAGTAATAACAGCAAGAACATTTGATGATTATAGTTATGTATAATTGAAGTGGATGACAGCAATGATACAAGGGATTAGAGGGCGGAATTAGGATTATTTTGTTATTGTAAAGTATTAGTACTACCAAAGAATCCATATAGTGCTATTTGAAGGTGAACTTGGATTAGCTGTAAATATGTATTGCAAACTCTAGGGCAACCACTAAATTTTTTTTTTTTTCGGTATGCGGGCCTCTCACTGTTGTGGCCTCTCACGTTGCGGAGCACAGGCTCCGGACGTCAGGCTCAGCGGCCATGGCTCACGGGCCTAGCCGTTCCACGGCATGTGGGATCTTCCCGGACCGGGGCACGAACCCGTGTCCCCTGCATCGGCAGGCGGACTCTCAACCACTGCGCCACCAGGGAAGCCCCCTAAATTTTTTTTAAAAAGTATATGGGAACATATGTATATGTATAACTGATTCACTTTGTTATAAAGCAGAAACTAACACACCATTGTAAAGCAATTATACTCCAATAAAGATGTAAATAAATAAAGAAGTATAGCTGATATGCTGAGAAAGAAGGAAACATGGAATCATGTAATATACTGCATTAACACCAGAGAAGGTAGAAAAGGAGAAGACAAAAACGGCAACAAAGAAGAAGGACAACGAATAGGAAACAATAACAAATATGATAGATAGTAATCCACCTATATCAGTAATCACTTTAAATGTCAATAGTCTAGATGCACCAATTAAAAGATAGAGACTGTCAGTATGAATCAAAAAACAAGTCCCAAATATATTTTATATGCAAAAAACCAACTTTAAATATAAAGACACATATAGGTTAAAAGTAAAAAGATGGAGAAAGATATAACATGCTAACACTACTCCAAAGAAAGCTAGAGTAGCTGTATTAATTTCAGACAGCAGATTCAAAGCAAGAAATATTATGAGGTATAAAGAGAGGCATTACATAATGATAAGGGGGTAAAAATGTAAAAATTCTCAGCAAAATATTATCAGATTGAATCCAGTAATTAATAAAAAGAGTTATATGGCACAACCAAGGGATTTATCTCAGGTATGCAGCCTGTTTCAACATTTGAGAATCAACTAATGTAATTCATTTCATTAACAGGCTAAAGAAGAAAAATCACACAATCATATTAATAGATGCAGAAAAAACATTTGACAAAATCCGACACCCCTTCATGACAACTCTAAGGAAACTAGGAATAGGGGGGAAAGTTCTCAACTTGATAAAGAACATCTACAACAAATCTACAGCTAACAATGTACTTAATGATAAGAAAGTATTTAGAAGCTTTCCTACTAAAATCAGGCACAAGGCAAGGCTATCCCCCCTCACCACTCCCTCTCAGTATCATACTGGAAGTCCTAGCTAACACAATAAGACAAGAACAGAAAATAAAAGATATACTGATTGGCAAGGAAGAAATAAAGCTGTCTTTGTTCACAGATGACATGACTGTCTAAGAATCCACAAAAAACTTGTGGAACTAATAAGCGACTATAGCAAGGTTGAAGGATACAAGGTGGTATACAAAAGTCAGTTGCTTTTCCTTACCAGCAATGAACAAGTGGAACTTGAAATTAAAAACAATACAATTTACATTAGCATGGGAAAAATGAAATACTTAGATATAAATTTAACAAAATATGTACCAGATCTATGAGGAAAAACTGTAAAACTGATGAAAGAAACCAAACAAGAACAAAATAAATGGAGAGATAGTCCAGATCATGGATAGGAAGACTTATTTATTTATTTGGATGTGCCGGGTCTTTAGTAGCTTCACACGGGATCTTTGTTGTGGTGTGCGGGATCTAGTTCCCTAACCAGGGATTGAACCCAGGCCCCCTGCGTTGGGAGCACGGAGTCTTAACCACTGGACTGCCAGGGAAGTCCCTGGTTAGGAAGACTTGATATTGTCAAGATGTCATTTCTCTCCCTCTTGATCTGTAGATTCAACCCAATTCCAATCAAAATCCCAGCACGATATTTTTGTGGTTATTGACAAACTGACTCTAAAGTTTGTACGGAGAGGCAAAAGACCCAGATTAGTCAACTCAATATTGAAGGAAAAGAGGAAAGTTGGAGGACTGCCACCCCCCAACCTCAAGACTTAACTATAAAGCTATAATAAGACAGTGTGGTATTGGCAAAAGAATAGACACATCAGTGAAACAATAGAGAGCCCAGACATAGACCCACATAAATAAAGTCAATGATCTTTGACAACATAGCAAAGAAAATACAATGGAGAAAATACAGTATTTTCAAAAATGGTACTGTAGGGCTTCCCTGGTGGCGCAGTGGTTGAGAGTCCGCCTGCTGATGCAGGGGACACGGGTTCGTGCCCTGGTCCAGGAAGATCCCACGTGCCGTGCCATGGCCGCTGAGCCTGCACGGCTGGAACCTGTGCTCCGCAACGGGAGAGGCCACAATAGTGAGAGGCCTGCGTACTGCAAAAAAAAAAAAAAAAAAAAAAATGGTACTGTAACAACCGGACATTCACATGCAGAAAAATGAATCTAGACACAGACCTCACAAAAATTAAGTCATAATGGATCATAGACCTGAATGTAAAATGCAAAATTATAAAACTCCTAGAAGATAACATAGGAGAAAATCTAGATGACCTTTGGTATGGTGATGACTCTTAAAATACAATACCAAACGCATGATCTATAAAAGGAATAATTGATAAGCTGGACTTCATTAATATAAAACAACATTTCTATTCTGTGAAAGACACTGTCAAGAGAATAGGGGAAGCCACAGATTTGGATAAAATATTAACAAAGCATATCTGATCAAGGGCCATTTTCAAAATATACAAATAACAATAAGAAAACAAAAAACCCAATTAAAAATGGGGTGAAAGATCTGAACATATTGCTCATTAAAGAAGCATATGGCAACTAAGCATATGAAAAGGTATTCAACATCATATGTCATTTGGGAATTGCAAATTAAAGCAATAAGATACTACTACACACCTGTTAGAATGGCCAAAATCCAAAACACTGACATCACCAAATGCAACAGGTATTCTTATTCATTGTTGGCGGGAATGCATAATGATAGAGCCACTGTGGAAGACAGTTTGGTGATTTCCTACAAAACTAAACATATTCTTACCATGTGATCTAGCAATCCTGTTCCGTGGTATTTACCCAAAAGTTGAAAACTCATGTCCACACAAGTTTTATAGCAGCTTTACTCATAATTGCCAAAACTTGGAAGCAACTAAGATATCCTTCAGTAGGTGAATGGATAAACTGTGGTTCAGCTAGACAATGTAATATTATTGAGCACTAATAAGGAATGAGCTATTAAACCCTGAAAAGACATGGAGGAATCTTAGATGCATATTACTAAGTGAAAGAAGCCAATCCGAAAAGGCTACATACTGTGTGATTCCAACTATACATTTAACATTCTGGAAAAGAAACCTATGGAGACAGTAGAAAAATCAGTGATTGCCAGGGGTTAGTGGGGAGGGAGGGCTGAATAGGTGGAACAGAGAACATTTTTAAGGCAATGAAACTATTCTGTTATGATACTACATGGTAGATATATATCATTATACATTTGCCGAAACCTGTGGAATGTACAACACCAAGAGTGAACCTTAACATAGGAGTTTGGGTGATAATGATGTGTCAAAGTAGTTCATCAATGTAGCAAATGTACCAGTATTGTGGGGAACGTTGATAGTGGGAGAGGTTGTGTGTGTGCGGTAGGGAGGAGGAGGTATGTGGGAACTCTGTATTTCTACTCAGTTTTGCTGTGAACCTAAAACTGTTCTAAAAAATAAAGTGTATTAAAAAATAATAGGGCTTCCCTGGTGGCGCAGTGGCTGAGAGTCCACCTGCCGATGCAGGGGACACGGGTTCGTGCCCTGGTCCGGGAAGATCCCACATACCGCGGAGCGGCTGGGCCCGTGAGCCGTGGCTGCTGAGCCTGCGCGTCCGGAGCCTGTGCTCTGCAACGGGAGAGGCCACAACAGTGAGAGGCCCGCGGACCGCAAAAAAAAAAAATAATAATAATAATAGACAGGAATTAGAAGTAGATGTTTAAGTCTCATCTACTTGCTATGAGAAGACAAAATTGATACAAGGTGAAATCAGAGGCCCTCAGTCTCATTAGAGAATTTGCTAGTGTGGACTAAATTAGAAATAGCCTGAGCAGGTAGGAGATACAGGTGATCTTTCCAGATACAGATCACAAAATGGGTATAGCAGCAAAATATAGAAGTATTGGGGAATCTCAACCTCCTGGCAGCATTTGGAAGCAGGCCCTTTGTTAAATTCTTGACCTACTGTGCTCTCCATTTCATTGAATAGAAGAGAGGAAACAATGAATGACACTGTTAACTTGTACTTAATTCTAACTCTTAAGATAATTCAGCTTATTTTTAAATTTTATTTATTTATTTTTATTTCTGAGATATGCGATTTAAAGTAATAACTAGAATTATGACTTATAATAATATACCAGAACATGTAAGATTTTTAGGAATTTCATCTAATGTCTGAAACATTTATATTTAAATTTATTTTAAATTCAGCTCATTTTGAACTGAAGGGCTTATTAGGTGAAAATGACCTGTCATTTTAGACTTTGTAACATGCAAGTAAGTGTACACTAGACATAGTCAAACAGGCTTCAAAATGTTGAAGCATATTTCATAGAGCTCACAAGAAATACAGATAAGTATTGAATGAATTGAAGGAAGAGTTCATGAAGCCATAAATGTCTGCTACATTTTGAGGGGAACTTTTTTTGTTTTTTGTTTTACCAGCTTCAGTTGACATTGCTTGGGTACATATTCCATTAGAGAGGTAGAGATAGCCCTTGCTATGGCCTCTCTGAATTGGAACAGGAAACTGAACTGCCACAGATGGGTTAAACACAAGGGAGCCAGAAGTGGTTGGTACCAAATCTATTAAATACTGAGGCTCGAAATCTACCCATCAAATCCTTTCTCTTGGGAAAGCACACATACACATAGCATACAAAGCAGATGGACACCTAGTTTGCAGCTGCAAATCTGAATTGTGTTGTGTGGTTTTTCCTGTTATTTTTCAAGACGAACACATATCACAGAATTAGGGGGTCAGAGACTCCTTGGGTGGTGCTACGATCCCAAAGAAGTAAATTTTCCTTATGTTTTTTTGTAGGTAATGTATTATAAGTTATCCATTATTGTAAGTAACCTGAACATATCTTTTCCTGATTGGAACTATGGAGACTCTGGAAAACCTGACAGGCTGGAGAAGTACAGGCATACCTCATTTTATTGTGCTTCACTTTATTGCATTTCACAGATATTGAATTTTTAAAAATTGAAGGTTTGTGGCAACCTTGTGTTGTCAGTTGATGGTTAGCATTTTTTAGTGATAAAGTTAGGTATGTACTTTTTTAAGACATAATGCTATTGTACACTTAATAGACTACAGTGTAGTATAAACATAACTTTTATATGCACTGGGAAACCAAAAAAAAAAAAAAAAACCTCATGTGACTCACTTTATTGCCACATTCACTTTATTGCAGTGGTCTGGAACCAAACCTGCAATATCTCTGAGGTATGCCTGTACAAGGGATAGTTTCATGATTAAATGTAACAGGAAGTTAAAATGGAACTTTTCATTTTGTCTCAGTTTTGGCTAAAAACTCCAAGGCCAAGCAATATAGGTGCCAAAATTACCCTCACATTCTAAAGCAAGGTACTAGAGTACCTTACGTAGGACATGCTCAGAGACATCTTCTGTCAGCATTAGCTCATCTCCTATCTCTCAGCTATATAAGGGAGGGCAAAGAATCCATGGGGAAGGGCAGAAATGGTTTGGAGGGAGAATTTCTTTGGAGAGAGTTGTCAGTGTGCTGTATATGCCCCTCCTACTTCCTGGTAAGTATGTTGGGAGCACTTCCCCCTCATCTGAAGCCAAGAGAAGAAAAACACTCAAAAAGCTTGAAGTATTTTCTCTGAAACGTGGAAGATGCAAGGTCTGTTATCTGAAATAAATTTAAAAAATTTAAGGCTGGTGGCAGAATGAAGTAGAGCAGAGTTTAGTGGGGACAAGGACACAAGTGTGTTTCCCACGGACCAAAGGTGGAAACTGCAAAGTGATACAATTGTAGATTATTTTAAAAGGAACTTCATCACAGAAATCCATCTGGAGAGGTAAGGTGACCCTTGTGGAAGCAAAGGGTTGAAGGCAGAGTCTTACTTGTCCAGTTGTAGAAAGAATCATCCCTATAAAGGAGTTGCAGGTAGGAGATCCCTACTGGGTCAGAGGATTCTTTGTGAAACCCACAGAAATTCCCCACTCAAGAAGGAATTCAGTATCTAAAAGATGCTGCACCCAAAGGACACCAATATCAGATTGCAACAGTATTGGTTGTATAAAATGTAGTCTTTTCCTCTAAATTTCTCCTCTTTTCCAGGCTGGACAATTGAGGGGACTTGAAGCAGTAGCTAGCAAGAGGTGGGAGGAGATGGAACACAGAAGGCAGAAGTAAGTCCCTCACTCCTTCTCTACTGCGGACTTAATTTCCTGTAGCAGTAATGGCAGTCAAGCCAGTGGCGGTGTCCTCTGTCCGGGGGTGGAATTGATGGTTCAGTCTGCGGCATCTTGAACCTGAGGTCAAGGAAAATGGTGATCAGATCAGTTCTGCTGCCTGGGTTTGGACATAATTTCAAGCTATAAATCTCTGAAAGTGTTTTCTAGTCCTCTTGATAGTTCTAGGACTTACCCAATAATAAATTCCTTATCTTTATAAATTAGCCAGAATTGATTCCTGTGACTTGCAATGAAGTCAGTCAAAAGCAGTATCAGGAATTTTGCAAGAAAACAGACCATCAGGGAAATGGGTCAGTCTGGGATTAATTATCTGACCTGTTGAGGCTGAAAGCAGTGAAAATCCAGTTGATTTTAAGGAGTAGATTATCTCTAGGTATGCAGGGGTGGAACAGTTAATAGAAAATCAACTCTGATTTACTGGAAATAAGTAAGAAAGTATTAAAGGCAAAGCCTTAGGGACCACAAGATTTTTGCTGTAGAAGAGTGTTAAAGTACATGAGTCATTCAAAGCCTGTGGCGGGTAGATGGTTGCTTCTGAAAGTGCTGGACATTTTAATGAAAGAGAATGGTAAATTCTGCTGCTCAATGATGTCAAGGCTCTAGTTCAACTTCTCTGCCAGTCTCATCTTTCCCATCATGGTTGCAAGATGGCTCCTGCAGCTCTAGACTGTCATGTCCTTACATGAGAGTATCCAAAGGCGGGAAGGAAAGGGTCTTTTCTCCACTCCCCCCTTTTATTCTTTTTAAAAAATTGAAGTATAGGGAATTCCCTGGTGGTCCAGTGGTTAGGGCTCTGTGCTTCCACTTCAGGGGACAAGGGTTCCATCCCTGGTTGGGGAACTAAGATCCTGCAAGCTGCGTGGCATGGCCTAAATAAATAAAAATAAAAATTGAAGTATAGGTGATTTACAATGTTGTGTTAGCTTCTGGTATACAGCAAAGTGATTCAGTTATACATATATATACATATTATTTTTTGTATTCTTTTCCATTATGGTTTATTACAGGATATTGAATATAGTTCCCTGTGCTATACAGTAGGTCCTTGTTGATTATTTTACATATAGTAGTTTGTATCTGCTATTTCAAACTCCTACTTTATCTCTTCCCCACACCCTTTCTCCTTTGGTAACCATAAGTTTGTTTTCTATGTCTGTGTTTCTGTTTCATAAATAAGTTCATTTGTGTCATATTTTAGATTCCACACATAAGTGATATCATATGGTATTTGTCTTTCTCTTTCTGGCTTACTTCACTTAATATGATAATCTCTAAGTCCATCCATGTTGTTGCAAATGGCATTATTTCATTCTTTTTTATGGCTAAGTAGTACTCCATTGTATATATGTACCACATGTTTTTTATCCATTCATCTTGATGGACATTTAGGTTGTTTCATGTCTTGACTATTGTAAATAGTGCTGCTATGAACATAGAGATACATGTATCCTTTCGAATTAGAGATTTCTCTGGACATATGCCCAGGAGCGGGATTGGTGGGTCACATGGTAGTTCTATTTTTAGTTTTCTGGGGAACCTCCATACTGTTTTCCATAGTGGCTGTACCAATTTACATTCCCACCAACAGTGTAGGAGGGTTCCCTTTTCTCCACATGGAAAGGGTCTTTTCTTTACCCTACCCTTCCTCTTTTTTTAAATCAAAAGGGAAATCACTCCCCTAGCAGATTTCCCCTTATGTCTCATTCACCAGAATGAAGTCGTATGTCTACCCCAAGTCAGTCACTAGCAAAGAGGAATGGGATTAGACCAGTCATAGTTTCACTTCTGGAGCTGAGGGAGAGTCCCACCTTGCCTGAGCTCATTATTGCCTGTTTCCTGAATAAAATTGGGGTTCTGTTTATAAGGGAGAAGAGAGGAATGGCTAATGAGTCAGCATCCAGTGTGGGCAACACCATCTTTGGGTAGCTCTCACCTGTTTATAGTATGACCTAAAAAACTGCCCTCTTTGAGTAGAACCTAGAGCAGAAGTTGTTCAGCTGGTGTAGCCTGCTATGAAAGCAACTCTGATGCTTTCCTTTTATGGACTGAATGGCTTTTAAGGGACCATAGCAGGACATTGTATGGAGCCTGTGGCAACTCCAATGGTAGAATCTTGGTGGAGAACCTAAAGTTTTAGAGCAAAGTCATACTCTCTTCAGTCCTGGTTATGATTAAAAATGCCTGACTGTGGTGACCATGGTGATCACTAAGTGATCGTGCTATCTGAATTTCTCACCATGAACTGGGTGTTACTGGATCCACAAAATTATAAGGCTGGATGTACCCAGGAGGATAGCCTTACTAAAGGAAGTGATGTATATTGGACTAGACCCAAGCAAATCCGGAAGGCATGGTAAATTGCCTGAGCAGTTTGACTTAGACTCCTACTGCACTTCCACCCCTTGGGGAGATTCCCTGTGATCAGTTCATAGAGGAGGAAGAGAATTTCAGCTTGGTTATAATGCTCTGCACGATATTCTGCCAGTTGGTAGAGGTAGACTCGGGAAATCTTGCCAGAGTACAGAACTTCAAGCATTATATCACTGTGAGTCCTCTGATAGGAATGAAATGATCTGAGCTACAAATCTACATTGATTAATAGGTAGTAATTAATTAATGATTTGGTCAGATGATGAGGGACTTTGAAAGAATAAGGTGGTAGGATTGGTAATAAGGAAGTCTGGAAAAGAGATATGTGGATGGACCTTCCATAACAGGCACTGAGTGTGAGGAAATTTATATTCCATGTGAATCTTGCCAAAAGGTCTGATTTTGAAAGAGATTGTCAATGATCAGGTGAAAAAGGTGATGCATCCTGGGGATATTGTTCAGCAGGCAACACTTTCTCTAGAGTCTTTGGAGTTTCACAAGACCTTTTGGCTTAAATAACATTTGTATTAACAGAGAATGGATTTCTTTTTAACAAAGATCAGAAGACATTCTAGTAACACTTGTGAGTATATACATGTCTCCATATTGCTGAGGAGAGCAAAATGATATTCTTGGAAAGATTCTTAATTTAATACTTTATCAAATCAGGTTTTTAAAAGTAGCTTATGATGTGGAATTTATTTCTCTTTTCAAAGCTGCAAGAAGGGACGTCTCTTTCATTTCTTTCTCAGACTCCTTTGGTTAATAATGAAGACTTTTATTTTTAAGGTCAGGTTGTGAAATTTTATTAGTTATATTAACAGCAGGCCTATAGGACAGAATTTTGTTGATAGAAATGGAGAAAAGGATAAAAATGTTATTTAATAATAAAATAAGGATATAGCTTTTCTTCTTTATTATTAAATGCCTTATATACTTATAATTTCTTTCTATAAAGACCTTGAAACTTCAGAGAAGACAAATGGTCTATCCCTGGGTTTAAGTGATAGAATAAGAGCATTCTGGTTTAATCGCATTCCAGAGAGGAAATATTTAAGGTTTTTATATAGCTCAATATTTGTCAGCAATGGATATGATTGACTAAAGAATATACAGACATAGCCAGCATTTACTGGTATATTATTCAGAATAGGTATGTTACTCAGACTGTATATGGTGTATTGAGTTTAAGAATACTTAGCGATATGTAATTAGGAATAAAGAGGACGTGATGGTAGGGGAGAAGGGGGTGTGCTAGCTGGATTCAACTAGCAGAGGGACTGAACTTTGTGATGCTTCAGAGAGCAGAACTGGGGAGGCAAACCCTAGCTTTAACCATAAGGGAAAAATTGGCCTGCTCTCTGCAAAGCACTGGCAGAATATGAAAAATGGCCTTGCCCTCAAGAAGCTATAGTCTAGTGAAACTGTTGAAGAATCAGATGAAATAATGCACATGAAAGTACTTTAAAAAAATGTCAGCTATGATACAGGTGAAAGTTGTTATTCTCTCTCTGAATTCTTCTCAAAGAAAATAGATGGAAAAATGTTAAAAAAAACACAAACACCTGAGGGCATTGTGGTATTTAATAAACAATGACAGTCCAAGATGTTTGAAGACAGTTAATTTATCTTAAAATGCATTTTTTTTCTTCCTAGAAGAATATACTGTGATTTTATTTGCTTCTAAATTCAGGTATTACTCGCCCTATTAACTGGCATTCTTAAAGATTTGTAATAATTTTAGATCAAAATATCATTACAAAAATAGACCTGTGTATGTAAATATGTTAGAGAATGAAAACCTTTAAATAATATGTTTTTTGTTTGTTTTGTTTTTTCCTTTGGAGGGGTCAAGTTCCATTCCAGTTTTGTTTCAGTGGCTTGATACCCTAGAAATACTATAACTTGTGTTGCCCCTAGTATTTTAAAGAGTAACATTCTGGAGAGGGATGGATTGGGAGTTTGCGACTAGCAGATGCAAACTATTATACATAGAATGGATAAACGACAAGGTCCTATTGTATAGCACAGGGAATATATTCAATATCCTGTAATAAACCATAATGGAAAAAGAAAAGAAAATTAAAAATTAACATTAAAAAATAACAAATAAATATTAGAGCCCTGAGGAAAAGCAGGAAAAGCAGACAGTTGTCAGTAGTTTGCAGACTATTTTTATGTCTCTAAAGTACAGTTTTTAAATGGACGTTTTCTGCATATTAGCAAATGAATTATTGTTACAAGATTTTTATTGTTTCTGGAGTATCAAATAAAGACGCAGCATTCATTTCTTATTTTAAGAGAGAGATGTTTGGGTAACTTAGACAGGTGTACATTTTGAAGAATTATACTATACTTACGTTTACTAGGAATTTCGGTTGGGGGCCTGGATGAGGAAAAAGGCCTCTGCTGCTAAAGGAATGATAAAGGTTAAGCTTTAAACCCCATACACATCACCCTGGGTTTTCACTGATTTTATAAATAATCCCAGTAGTCTTGTTAAGAATAATGAGATTTTTTTGTTTTTCAAATTATAGAACCAGACATGGAAAAACAGAAGACTGATAGAGGCAGGGATGGTGACTGCAGGAGTAATTGGAGAGAGGGAGAGAGGAAACTACTGCCTCACAACTTAGTTAATAATTTATTATTAACTTAGTTATTAATTTTACTAATTAATAGGTTTTATTGATTAATGTTATTAAAATAATGCTCATAATGACTATTCTGAGTTATTAGGATTAGATTTGTGATTATATAGGAAAAAGAGGAGTATAGAAATATTTTGGAAAAATTTCACTCAAAAGGGCTGATACAGGGCTTCCCTGGTGGCGCAGTGGTTGAGAATCCACTTGCCAATGCAGGGGACACAGGTTCGAGCCCTGGTCCGGGAGGATCCCACATGCCACGGGGCAACTAAGCCTGTGCACCACAACTACTGAACCTGTGCTCTAGAGTCCACGAGCCACAACTACTGAGCCTGCGTGCCTAGAGCCCGTGCTCTGCAACAAGAGAAGCCACTGCAATGAGAAGCCCATGCACCGCAATGAAGAGTAGCCCCCGCTTACTGCAACTAGAGAAAGCCCATGTGCAGCAACAAAGACTTACAGCCAAAAATAAAATAGATAAATTAATTAATTTTAAAAAAGGCTAATATAAACTATTTGGACACTTGTGAGGGTAAATTTTGGTATCAGACAACACATATCTATTGAGCATCTCTAACAGACAGAAGGGTGGATTCAAGGATTGTTCTGCCTTCATGGAATTTACAAACATATACTTGAAAAACTAGCAATGGAAACAGCATGTCCTAAGATTGCGATAAAGATACTAAGAGCCAAAGGATATCAGGGAAGGAAAACAGCTTTATGGTTGCCGAGATCTGAGAAGGAGGTGGGTCTCAAGCTGGACCTGGGAAGGATTGAGGAACCCAAGGAGAGGTGGGGAGGGCATGAGGAGAAAGAACCCAGCTGATATAGAGAATAACATGGGAAAGGCTAACCACCTGAGGGGTGCGTCCTATTCCCCACAGTGCCAACAAAGGAAGCCTTTACAGATGGGTTAACTGGCTTCCATTTCTAATTGAAAGAGAATCTTAAATAAGCAGGAATATAAGTTTCTGCTTTGAGATATTACTACCCTCCTCAGCCAAAGTTTCAGAGTTTATCTCCTCTCAGAGTTAGACATGTGGTAAACATTAAAAATAACCTCAAACTGGTGGATTTCAAAAATTATGCTAAACTGAGATCTAGTCTTTGTTACTCTAATCTAAATTATTATCTGTCTGATTCTTAAACTGCCCATTGTAGCATCTATTAGTAAAATAGTTTGAAAACGCTCATTTTGCTTTTCATATAACTCTTATTGTCTGTTATATCTTGCAACTGTAAATAGTTTTACTTACTACATTTATTATAAATACATTGTTCTTTGTCATTTCTAGTGGAATATAGAAAAAGATTACTTAGTGCAAATTACAGATGTTTAACTCTGTTAATCTCTAAACATTATACATTGTGATAATTATCAAAGATGAAAAGGGCAATTATTTAATAAAAGTGGAAATTTGAGAGTATAGATGTATTTTATTTTTAAAAATCTTTATATATATGTGTGTATATATATATATTCACTTATACAGTTTCTGATATCCCAGTACTAGTGATTATAGTTCACAGTAGTAAAGTGGGGCTAAGAGAAATGAACAAATGTTAAAAAGGAAATTATTTAGCAGCTTGTTAAAGAAGAGTAGCTTGTAACTTATTGTAACTTGTGTTACATGTATGATATACGTAACACAAGATTTAAAGATATATGTATCTTGTTACATTTTACATGTTAATAGTGATTTTTCTGTTAAAAAGCTTTTTATTATGGAAAAGTTTAAACGTATACAATAGTAGACAGAGCAGTATAATGAAACCCCATATATTTATCACCCCACCTAAAAAATTATAAACATATAGGCAATCTAGTTTTATTTATGATCCCTTCATTCCCCACTCCCACCTCTCCAGAACTAGTTTTAAACAATGCCCAAACATCTTATGATTCTATTCATAAACACATAAGTGATCATAGTAATAACATAGGAAATACTAATATATTTTATGGATAAAAATGCTGTAATCTCTATAGCTCTTTGATATTGACATGTTAACTGTAAATATCTATTTAAATTCACAGTTATCATTGTTCATCATATCAGATAATGAATTAACCAGACAGGTTCAGATTTAGTCAGCTAGTATTACAAATCGTTCCTGGTGTTGTCAAAAGAGCAGGACTGTCCTAATGCTGTTACTAATAATGAAACAACAATCAGTATAATTTTCATGACAAATTTCACCAAAACCTATGAATAATTTTTGTTTTTTTGTTTCAAGATTTTTCTTAATATTTCTTTATAGATACCCACTTTGCTAAGACTGATTTCTTTTATCTTGTCATCCACTTCCATACATGACATTACTAATACTTTATTCATGGTGTTAGTAAGCTGGGGAAAAATTGGGGACCCTCACTTGATTCTGGGCAAGATCCTTGTGGCCCAGTGGTGTTATAGAGAAGTAGAGCATGTTGAGGTTGTCGTGAGATTTTCGTCTTGGAATAGTCACTGCTCTTGGCTCTCCTGTAGCTTAGGGAAAATTGGGCATCAAAAGAAGGGGTGGTTGGTGTGTTGGAATACTGCTTGCGGAGAACTCAAAAATTCCTACTCCTTCAACATGTAGAAGCAAGGAGGGGGATAAGCCTCAAAGGCAGAGAATCTTGGACCTTACTGCTGGAGCTGTGGAATCCCTGGCATCAGCAGGTTGCCATGCACAAATATTTTCTTCACCCAGGACCTGGAGCTACACCTACCTATGGAGGGAGAACTTCTGTGGCCTTTCCTCACCATGAGTCAGGGTCACTACACCTTAACAGGCCACCTGCGTGTTTTGTTCCCTCCAGTTCCTTGCTTCTGTGCAGTTGGTATGGCAGGAAGGCCTACCCTCAGTTGTGCTTCCCGTATGGTCAGCATCCCTGGAGAGGCCCATCCTGTGCCTTCTCTGTTGCCACCTTTCCAGGTGTGTGGACAGTCAGGTGGTCTTCTCAGTAGGCCGGGGGAAGAAGCAGGCCTCATTCAGGTGTCGACCCCTAAGCCTCCATTCTACCACTGACTACCAGGCCTACATGGGATAGTGTGAAAGACTTGCCCAGCTATTAATAAAGTAGTGCAGCATTTTCCATTTGGCTGCCACTTAGCAGTCCTTGTGGGTATATTCCATGACTGAGAAAAAGGGTAGCTGTGGAGGAGCTATGAGCGCCAGGGTCTAAGGCCGTAAACCCCAACCTGACTCCTAGCTTGGGGAATACTGCTTATGGGAATATTGAGATTGTACAAGATATTTTAGGGCTTACACACTAAGTTACTTTGTGTAGCTTAAAAAATAATGTTTACTTTTTCTTTTCTTTTTTTCTTTAGAAAATCTTTGATGTGCAATAGCTAAGAAGTGAAGCAACTTTATACCTATCTGTATGGATTAGTTTCAGGTTAGCTCCTGACTACTGTTAGGATCCCAGAAAAAGACTGAGTGAAGCCAAGACCTTGGGAAAAGTGTGGACAGAGAGAAACCCTAGAAAAAGGGAGGAAAGGGGGTGCCCATGAAGGGCAGGAGGATCGGGAGTGGGGAGGGACTCCTGGGAAGGAGCAGAATGCAGACAGTCGTAAACAGAACTCAAGGATCTCTGGGGGTGCCTCAGGCAGAGCCCACAACACTCCACCCCTGCTTTTGTCACACCCTGGACTTCCGCTCATGGATTTCTTCTGGAGAATTCTGAAACTCTGCAACTTTAAAATAGAGGTCTAAAAGCAAGGACTCTGACATAGTTATAGTCATTGTCAGTACCCACAGATAATCAAACACTTGGAAAAACAGCTACCTCTACCTAACTCTTAAAACACCACCATGTGTTACAGCCCCGTTTCAGGCACAGTTTTCTGGAAGAGTCTGCTGCCTCCTGGAAGAGCAGAGGCCTTTGCCCACCTGTAGAACTTGTTGTCTGATCTTGATGTCTGACTCATAGGGCCTGCCATTACTCTTCTTGATACAGAAGATCTCTTATGCGGCCAATTTGGTGTGGCTCACAGGCATCCAGGTTGCTGGCTTTGATGTAGTTGGAGTATTTCTGGTAGTGTTCTGGATTCAGATCTTCATTGATAGGCTCCTTCTGTGGGTGTTTTACAGGACTGGACAGCTTGATGTCCAACGTGAAGGCCTTAGGGAGGAGGTACACACCATCTCCCACTCGATACTGGATGCCATTCTTGGTGGCTGAGCTGTAGAGAACCCGGCCATCCAGATCCTTGAGCTGCTCTGTGATCCTGGGAATTTCTTTTTGCCTCATTCCAGCCAGATGAACATAGCTTGTGCAGAGTTTATACTTTTCCTCCATCGGCTGAGTTTTTGGAGGGGACTCAAATCTCACATCGTTTTGATCATACCACAGCTGGTAGAGACAGGACTTCCCATCCCATCATCCTCTGCCATCAGGGCCTCCGAATCCATGCCTCCCTCCAAGGCCCAGTTTTATGACAGAACTTTATAGACCTTCACTTTGCTGTGAGTGTATGAAAAGCTGCATGTCCTCACATTTGTCCACCAGGAACAGCTCCAAGGGGTCTGATGTGGCCCTGAGGACGTTGGGTGTCCTAACACAGAACCAGTGGGTATGCAAGCTCTGCCTTTGCTGCTCTCCTCCCACAGTGCCATGACAGTGGTTTTGAGGAATTATCTGGAATAACAGAGACACAGTTCCCCACTTCCAGGGTTTCTGAGGCAATGTATACTTTCTTACAGTAACTCTTCTTCCCAGCAGTCTTGATGGCTTCTCCAACCCAATAGATCAGATTCTTGTACTTTCTTTTCTCCTGATGCATTTTTTTGGAGTGATGGCATCTCCGGGATATTGCCATTGACATTGTTGTGATCTGCCTCCTTCATGACCATATTGGGACACCTCTCTTGGCAAGCCTGTTTGCTCCATTCCCCACCACAAAATTTAACCGTATCCTTACAGGCTTTACACTTTCCACGTTCGGGCTGTTGACAAATCTTGCAAATGCCACACAGTCGGCGTTTAAAAGCATTCTTCTTGTCTTTGTCATCCTTTTCAATTTGCTCTGTGAAGAAAGTGTCAAAGATCTGGTAGAGCAGCTTGGTAGTGGTGGCTTTAGTGAGGCCTTGGTCCTTCTTCTTGGCAGAATGCCCAATGGTCTGACATCTTTCAGCTTGCCTTTTTCCCAGGATGACCCCTGCCAACTTGATCAGGTCCCTCATGTAGTGGGTCAGGAAGATGGGCTGCTTGTCACTATCCCGAGTCTCATCATAATTCCCTACTTGTTCCACCACAAACTGGGCAGTGAATTGACGTAGGTTGAGCACAGAGGACAAACAGTAACTTCAGTCTTATTGATCCGGTCTTCATAGGCTGAGTCAGGGTTGTTCTGCAGGAACTCAACTACTACCTTACTTGTGTAGGTCTTCTGCATCATGCTGAACATCAGTGCATTCTCTGCTTTGGGATCCATCATAATGTATTTGACAAATGAGTTGCTGAAGCTCATGAGAGCCTTTTCACCTCTGTCAAAGCCAGTGATCCACCATTCACTTATGGGACCAAGAATTGTGCCATTAACACCACTTTCAAGAGATCAGTCATCATTTTATATTGATTTTGCTGAATCAGAAAAGGAGAGTTTGACATTCTTCTTAATTAGGCTGGTGTTGATCGGGCACAGGTAACCACTTTTACAGTACATGCTGAAGCATGTCAGTTTGGTTGGGGAAGAGCCTCTCAAAGCCAGATTCATTGTCTTCAGAGATAGACATTCTCCCATTTGTTAACAACTGTATCTCATCCACTGCATCAGGACGATGCTCTTCATATCCTAGTTCAGTGTCATCCAGGTACTGTCTGCATTGAATGCACCTTGGAGGATGGGTCTTGGAGGACACAACTATTTTGGTTTGAGCAACTTTTTTCTCAGCTGGGTCCTTGGATATAGTTTTGCATCTCTTCTCCTCCCTACTGGCACTTTAATCTTGGACTTTCAGTCTCCAAACTTTTCATCCTTCTCTTTCTAATCGGCAACTTGTGATATTACTCTTTCAGGTTCTTTTCCCTCACGTCTCTGGCAGCTAGAATCTTTGGGTTGTCTTCTGTAACTCTTTTCATCTTTCTTATCTCCTTCATCCTGAATTTTATCTTGAACTCCTTGTTCTGCCTGGCTCCTTAGATTTCTGTTTAGGTGCTTGTTCTTTAGTTTGACCTCTGAATCTCTTCTTTTTCATCTCTTTGTTCTTCTTCCTCCCTGTGTGTTTATGGTTTTACTCTTTCTGGTTCTTCTGCAGGGAGTGGTCTAGCAACTGGTTCTCTGGATGTGACTTTATGTCTCTTTTCCTCCTAGTCTTTTTCTTCTTCATTGATAGAATCATCCAATTTCGGTCTTTCAAGTTCTTCCTCAGATTTCCTTGCGAAATGAGATGTGATGGTGGTCTGACTGGTAGTTTGCCTTATAATCCTGGGCCTAGATGAGACTTCAGACTTTGTTTCTCCATCAGACTTGCATCTTCTAGGTATGCAAAGTTTAGTAACGGGTATGGGACACTTGTTTTCCTCTGCTATTCCCACTCTGCGGTCCTTACCACTTGTTTTCTAGACATCCATTCACTTCCCAACTGAAAGCCTGAGGTCTGTTCTCCAAGGATAAATCTTTATTTAAAGGGATTTGATTTTAGCCAGGTAGCCCTCCACTGATAATTCTTCTTTATGTACTTTATATAAAGTCACACAACTGATTCTTTATTTCTGTTTGCAGAATCATGCAAGGGGTTCAATTTCTCCTTCACACATTCTCTTTCTGTTAAGCTATCTGAAAACACATGGAGTCTGCTCCTGAACTGCAAAGAAAATCATCCTCACCACACTGAGCAGGGATCATTCCTTTTCTTCTTCTTTTTTTTTTTAAAACATCTTTATTGGAGTATAATTGCTTTACAATGGTGTGTTAGTTTCTGCTTTATAACAAAGTGAATCAGTTATACATATACATATATCCCCATATCTCCTCCCTCTTGTGTCTCTCTCCCACCTTCCTTATCCCACCCCTCTAGGTGGTCACAAAGCACCGAGCTGACCTCCCTGTGCTATGTGGCTGCATCCCACTAGCTATCTGTTTTACATTTGGTAAATTTGTTTTACATTTGGTAGTATATATAAGTCCATGACACACTCTCACTTCGTCCCAGCTTACCCTTCACCCTCCCCATGTCCTCAAGTCCATTCTCTATGTCTGTGTTTTTATTCCTGTCCTGTGCCCCTAGGTTCTTCAGAAGCTTTTTTTTTTTTTTTTTAGATTCCATATATATGTGTTCGCATACAGTATTTGTTTTTCTCTTTCTGACTTACTTCACTCTGTATGACAGACTCTAGATCCATCCACCTCACTACAAATAACTCAATTTTGTTTCTTTTTATGGCTGAGTAATATTCCATTGTATACATGTGCCACATCTTCTTTATCCATTCATCTGTTGATGGACACTTCCGTTGCTTCCACATCCTGGCTATAGTAAATAGAGCTGCAATGAACACTGTGGTACATGACTCTTTTTGAATTATGGTTTTCTCAGGGTATATGCCCAGTAGTGGAATTGCTGGGTCATATGGTAGTTCTATTTTTAGTTTTTTAAGGAACCTCTATACTGTTCTCCATAGTGGCTGTATCAATTTACATTCCCACCAACAGTGCAGGAGGGTTCCCTTTTCTCCACATTCTCTCCAGCATTTATTGTTTGTGTGTATATATATATATATATATATATATATATATATTTTTT